>NC_081411.1:173797470-173839970 GCF_030272615.1 Cryptomeria japonica | reverse complement strand
AGTATTTGCAGTACCTGAGCTTTCACCAACTTCAAAGCCAAGGCCATTTGTATCACCATTAGGTTTATGATTCTCCAGCATGTCGCCAAGTTCTTTTGAACTTTTCTTGAATTTCTCCTTGTGTTGATTTGCAACAGTCAGTTCATTCTCCAAGATTCCTTTCTGTCTCATGAGTTTAGTTCTGAAATTTTGTGTATGCATCAGATCTATCTTCAACATATCATTTTCATGATTAAGTCTTGTGTTTTCATTTCCAACATCATTTAGTCTTCTAACCAAGTCTTCTTCATTCTTCTTTCTATCTTCAGTTTCTTCATAGAATCTAATAGTCATATCCTGCATCTCATTCTTCGTAGTACTGATTTCTTGTCTTAGCTTGTTTACCAAATCATTAAGAGTTTCATTTTCATTTTCCTCATTCTTCATCTTTTCACAAAGTTCTCTCCTCTTGTTCCTTGCAATAGTAAAATTCTCTTGAAGTGCTTGAATAATATCCTGAGCAGCCTTCAGATCATCTTCAAGTTTGATATTCTTCACTTTTTCTGCATCATAGTCTGTAAGAGTTGTTTCCAATTGCTTTCTCAAGGTTTCCATCTCTATCGATGACAAGATCTTCCTCAAGATGTTAGGCTTTTGAAAATAGAGGACCGGGCTCTGATACCAATTGTTAGGATTCCCAAAGATACTGAGAGGGGGGGGTGGGTGAATTAGTATCTAATTGGTATATCAAATTACTTGATTTAAAACATGAAAAGCATATTAAAACTAAGTACTGGTAAACCAAAAATAATGCAGTAAATAAGAACAATAACACCAACATGAGAAGCACACCATAACACAGTGTTTTAATGAGGAAACTCGGTGTGGGAAAAACCTCAGTGGGATTTGTGACCCACAATATTCGCTTACTGGCCAATAAGGGAATATTACTCTTACAATAGGGGCCTGCACATGCAGGAAGGCCAAGTGCCTAGAGCTCACTACTCAATTACAAAGGAAGTCACACTAACTTACAAAAATGGATTATACTAATCCAATGTCTAAAACTGCGTCAGATTAGCATCTGCTATGCTAGATTCAGTACCGGTTTAAACTCTCCTACAACATAAACCCTTATCCAATAATTCGCATATTAGGTCTGCTACCTTTACATCATATCTCTTCTAGAAAATGATCTAAAATGATCTCATACATATATGAGTCATATTACCGCCATGTCGGTTTACAAATGATTTTACAATTAATTTACAAAATACATTAATACAAAATTATTGTCGGCCAGGATGTCAATATTCTTCCTTTCGTTGCCGATGTTCCTTCCTTTTTGTTGTCGGTATCATATGATTGCAAGGTTGCCATCAATGACAATACCTTCAATAACCTACAATTTCTCATTGGAGTGTGCATTTGCCAACACGTACAAGATGGCTAGAGCCTCCATAAGATTATTTATTTGAAGGCATTTATAAATAGAAAAAATAAAATGAATGTCTCTAGAACTATGACGACCAACCCCACCAATTCTAACATGATCTGGATTCCCTCGAGATGAGCCATCAATGTTAATTTTGAAAACTCCCTGTGGAGGAGGGGTCCAATGACCCTCCGTACTGATTCTGCATAGAGGGTGTCTGCATCTATTCCTCATGACCTGACTAGCAACTTGTAGAGTACCATCTTGAAAAGGAAAGGTGAGACATGTACAGATAGCAACATCTCCAAGATCCACACCTTTAGAAAAGTCACACTTCGCTAAGACTATCTCTCGAAGAGAATGAACAATTTTCCACCACAAATGTTGAAAGACCATCTGACTATCTTGAAAAATCCTATGGTTCCTCTCCAACAAAATATGCCAAATGATAAAAGATGGACCCACAACCCAGGCCACCTAAAGGAAAGAAGTCATCACAAAGACTCTCTCCCAGCGGGCCCAAAACTCAACCAAAAAAGAAACATGCCAATAGGATTGACGCCAAGTTGTCCACCATAAGTTTCATATCTCCCTAGCAAAGGAGCAATGAAAGTAAAGATGAGAGACATATTCCATCTCATAGGGACAAAAAACACACATCGAGGGACCCTTGAAGCCCCACTTGCATAAATTTTCCCACGTAAGATACCGATTATGAGTAACCAACCACATAAAAAAGTTGCACTTTGGCCAAGAAAATTTACTCCAGACTTGCTTCCACCAAGGAACCTCAAAATCTCCAAACATCTACCTAATAAGTTCCAGGGAACCTGAAGAGAGTATTTTCTCGATGAGGATTTGCCCTAGGCTAAGACATCCTGCCAATCCAAAGAGTTACACTCCTGAGAGGCAAGAATCTAAGACAACTCATTCTGATGCTCCTTTGAACCACCTAGTGGCCATTCACAAGGGTCCTTCCATCTGTACCCCACAGTTAGGCCTATATTTCGAACACACTTATAATGCACAACCTTATTCCAACCAGCTGCAATAAGCCTGTCATAGAGGGGATACAAATGTGGATACATAGAAAGAAGAGGAGGATTACCATCCTGAGAGTCCAACTAAAAAAGAGCTTAAGAGCCCTGATTATAGATCTAAAAAAGACCCTTCTTAACTAGCTAAGCCCCAGTTTTTAGAGTGTGCCAAATCATAGAGCATCTGCCCTCCAAAGGATAACAGCCAACATCCACCTGGTCAACACCAAATAAATACTTATGCCTAAGAATTTGAGCCAAAAGTTTATTCTAACCTGTACGCCATTACAAGTTTAATTTAGCTACTAGAGCCTACCCATTCTAGTTAGAAAATCTAAGACCCATACCCCCTTCCTTCTTTGGGCGACAAACAAATTCCCATCGAATAAGGCTCCACTTAGAGGTCTGCAAATTACTGCTCCAAAGAAACTAGCATGAGAGAGCATCAAATTCTTTAAGAAAATAAATAGGACTTGCCTGGACAAAACTTCTATAAATAGGAAGAGCCTAAATCATTGTTTGAAGAAGGGTAACCTTAGTAGTAGTGGAAAGCCACTGATGAGTCCAATGATTAACTTTCCTACGTAGCTTATCAAGCAAGTCCTGCCAAAGAGGCCTTAGTTGTCGGCCAACAACAAGGGAAACAACCACATAAAGCAAGGGGAGTGACCCAATTTAAAACCTCAAGATATTAGCAATCCTTCTCTGGATAGATTTTGGGGTATTAAAAAAATAGATTGAAGACTTGTGATCATTGACTTTTTGAACCGAAGCAACTAAGTAGATATCCAATGCTCGTCTAAAGGATTCTGCTTCATGAATATGAGCAACTCCCATAAGAGCAGTGCCATCCACAAATTGGAGATGAGAGAACTTAGGTAGCCCATGACCCCAACTCCAGCCCTGAATCATGCCTCGTGAAACCTGAGACTTGATAAATTTGCCTAGGCCTTCAACCATAATAATAAACAAATAACAAGAAAGAGGATCTCCTTGGAGAAGACCTCTAGAAGATCCAAATAATGTCGAAGGCTCCCCAAAGAGAATAATAAAGAAGGATGAGGAACTAACATAGCTTATAGTCTAGCTGATCCACTCCAAACTAAAACCAAAGGCTATGAGATTTTTCTACAAGAAGTTCCACTTAACTCTATCATAAGCTTTGGCCATGTCAAGTTTTATGAACATAGATTTCTCCTTGGAAACTGCCATAGAGTGAATAGCTTTAGAAGCCACAACCACCCCATCTAGAATTTGTCTTCCAACCACAAAACCTCCTTGCTCATCAGAGATTAAACTGGGGTGCCAGGGTTTAAGCCTCTTATAAATCAATTTGGTAACAATTTTATAGACAACATTACACAAAGCAATAGGCCTGAAGAAGTCCAATCGATTAGCACCATCCTTTTTAGGAATAAGAACAAGAAAAGTAGAATTCATGGCCTTGAGCATTTGTTTGCTGGAATAAGATTCCTAGACCACCTCCAACAAATCTAAATTGATAATATCCCAAAATTTTTGAAAGAATTCAACAAGAAACTCATCCGGACCCAGAGCCTTACCCTTATGCATCCCAAAGACAACCTCCTCCAACTCAGACAAAGAAATTGGGTGCATAAGAGACTCATTCATCTCATTAGTAACAAGAGAGGGAATACAACCTAGGACAAGATTTTCTTGATCCATAGCAGGAGGTGAATCCTCAGTAAAGAGTGGAACATAGTATTGAGGCCTCACGTGACATAGTTGGCAAAGAGGTCAACTGATATCCTGGAGCATTAACCAAAGAGGATATATAACTCTTGTTATGAGGGGCCTGCACCGACTTGTGGAAAAAAATTGTATTTCGATCTCCTTCCTGAAGCCAGTCATTACAAGAATTTTGCTTCCAAAATATCTCCTCCCTAAGTTCCCACTCTTCCAATTCTCGAACAACTTGTGACTCAGCTCTACCCAGGTCCTTTGAGAAGTCAAAATCCCGAATTCACCATCAAGGCGAGTTTTAACATTCCTCTTCATGATATGAAGGTTGCCAAAGCATAACCTGTTCCACTTTTTAAGCCACCACTTGACAAATTGTAATTTGTTAACAAAGACATGCATAGTGGTACCATAAACAGAACTCCCATCTCTCCACCACTAGGCCATTAAGTCATGAAGGGAAGGGTCCCGCAGCCACATAAGCTAGAACTTAAAGGGAGGATTTTTAGGAATCACCACAGAGGACGCTGAAAGTTTGATAAATAATTAAATGTTCAAATTAAATCTCATTTAGTTAACTATTAAGTCAAAACTAGCTAATTCACTAGTCAAACTAGTCCACTCACCAATCTATTCAATTCTCATGCAATCAATTTGCTCCTTGATGTAATTAATCAATTCCTCCATGCAATCTGTCATCTTCATGCAATCATTCAATCCCTTGATTCACTTAGTAAATCTATCCTCCATGCAATTAGTTAACTCTCACCAATTCTCTCAACTCAATAATCATTATTTTGATTAAAAATTAAAATAATTTGCAAATCTTCCATGGTTGCCACATCTCCATATTGACTCCACATTCAATGCAATCTAGGGTGAAATCGTAGCCATCCATTCTAGACCTTCTTTTAAACTGGACCTCTCTTAGTCATCATTTCATAATTAATCAAAAATACAAACTTATGTTAATCTAGCAATCCACATATGGTTGTCATTATGCTAATAAAATGTTGATCCATCTATCACCCATATCATTAGCACATCCACATATCACCCACTTAATAAACAAAACCACAGATCACCTACATCATGACCAAACACTCATTCAAAAATTTACACAAATAAAGTAATTGTATTTTAAATTGTATTTTTAAAATTTATTTATATATTCTAATTTCATGCTTACAACTAGTAATATAACATTTTTATATATGCAATTAATTTTTTTGGAAAAAACTATTTCAATTTCTAACATTTTTGCCCTAGTTGTACCTATTGTTAGGAATGGAAATAAAGTTTGTTTCATCATTTTTGTCCTTTTTATCATTGACGAGATATTCCAAATTCTAAAAGTTAATAGTAAGGTCAACTTATTTTTCCATTTTACATGTTAGGGACCCATTAAAACCCCCTAAAGTCCTCGTAATATAACCTTTTTTATATATAAATAATTTTTTTGGAAAAAACTATTTCAATTTCTAACATTTTTACCCTAATTGTACCTCTTGTCAGGGATGAAAATAAAGTTCGTTTTATCATTTTTGTCCTTTCTATCATTGACCTAATATTCCAAATTCTAAAAATTAATAGTAAGATCAACTTATTTGTCCATTTTACATGTTAGGACCCATTAAAAACCCCTGAAGTCCCCTTGCAATGTGAATAGTAAATGGCAGCCCTCAAATCGAGGGAACTTAGGGTTTTGCACGCAATATAACATTAAAAAAGTTATATTATATACTAGGAAACTTCTAGTCCTAAAGCTTTATTACGACACTTTAGAGAATTTTTTTCCCTTAATTTCAGTCTACGCATTGAAAGTCATTCCCTAATGTTTTCATTGGATGATAGCTGGCCATTCATATGGATATGGATACATGGGATGATTTGGAATCGCATTTTATAATAGTGAAATTGAAATTTTAAAGATTGGAATCTCTTTTTAAATATATGTTCTTTTTATTATTTTATATATATATATATTGTTTAAAATTATATGATAACAATATATATTTAAAATAAAAATATAATTTATTAATTTCAAGAAAAGATTTTTAAGGGAGAGGAATCACTCTCAAAATCTTATGTGGAAATTTCAAATCATTTTCAAATTTTTACAACGGCTTACTTGACAAGTCACCTATTTATAACTAAGGTTTTAGGGCCACATCATCAAATATGATGCCACATCAGCATGCTTTTTGTCAAGGTGTCCAAAACAATCCCAAAAAAAGAGACAAATATTTGTCCAAAAGAAAGACTGAAACTTGTGGTCCAAAAGAAAGACCGAAAGTTGTGTAGCTAATGTGACATCACATAAATCATTGCTTTTTAGATCTAAGGGATACAATTCATTCAACTATGGATAGTCATCATCAACCATAACAACTTTAAAGTCACAACTATTGGTCCAATATTGTCAGAAATATTGGACATTAAATCAACAATTATGAGTATTAAATTATTAATTGTTCTTTTTAAAAAATTAATATAATCTCTAAGGTTAATTGATCTTAAAATTTATTTAAGAAATATCTCTTTTCTTGGGACTTAAATATAACATCTAAATCATTATAACTTTTCATTGTAATAGGTGTTTATATACTTATCCTTACAATATTAGTGATAATATTATGATGGATATTAGTTTTCCACAATCAAAGTAGTTAAGATTGATGTAAAGAGACACATAATCTAAATTAGAAAGGATGCAAAGAAACACATACAATCTAAATCAGAAACAACAACACTAAATATTATGATGAATCAAAAATATAATAATATATTTTATTATAATTAAACTCATTTAATTTATTGCTTTATTTAAAAAAATTTAATAAATACTTTATAATTGAATTTAAATCAATCATACATCAAGATTTAACTACATATTTTCAAGTCAATATATATTTTTCATGAACAGTAATTAAAAAAGAAACATCATTCTTTGCACCCACACATTCCCATTGAGTGTAGTAAATGTGAATGCTTGGGTGTACTCAAAGTTTAGGTAGTTATTTGTTGTCACTTTCATGTTTAATATTAATACAGTTGTCAACTCACAGGAACATGTCGTTCCGCTCAGCCATGCAACGTCGTCATTATGAGAAAAATTGACTTTATGGGCAAGGGAAGTCTTATGATATTTTAATAATATTTTTCAGATATTTTTACTTTTGATAAGATATTTTGAAATTTATTCCCGATATTATTGCGTTGCAGCTTGCAGAGACTTTGTTAAGGCGACACATACACATTTTCATGGAATGTTACTACCTAAATTCACACACTTTTATGACAATTAATGATTTTATGTTGTTATAAATAGTTTATTTTAAAAAAATCAAATTTGAAATTTTAGTTATGGAAGAAAATAGGGGTTAGAATTACGCAAAATAAAGTTTAAAAATAATTATAATTGAATATAGAAAAGTTATTATTTATTTTTAAATATAAAGTTATTAAAATTTAAAAGATATATTAATTTAGATGTTGATTTTTTTAGATTCAATTATGTAGATATTTTTATGTCCAAACTTTAAGATGGATTATTATTTTTGTTTTAAAAATAAACTTGGTTTTGTAAAGTTGAGATTTATATTATTAATTTTAAGATATTGTAAAAATTATTGATTGATTTAAAAATTTTAGTGTTATAAGAGCAAATTTTTAGGAATGATAGATTTTTTAGGTTTTTTTTAGATTTCTTTTTATTTAAAAAAAATAAATGTCTATTTTGAATAGTTTTTTATTTTTTATTATTATTAGTACTATTGTAATGAGTTTTTTGTTTTTTCAGCTAACTAGAGCTGATTTTTAGAAAATCCAAAATAAATGAATTTAATGGCAAATAAGAACTTATAAAACAATTTCGCTGTTATAGAGCAAATTTTTAGGAAATCCAAAATAAATGGATTTAGTGGCAAACAAGAACTTATAAAAAATATAATAGGGTTCAATTAGGATTGGAGTTGGTGTTCCTAAGATTTAAAATGGGATTATAGGGTTAGGGTTTAATTAGTATTAAGGTTATGGTTAATATTATGATTAGAGTTAATGCCGCTAAGAAGTAATTACATATTTTCTTGATAGCAACACCTTCACATACCATAATTAAAATATAGTTATTAATATGTTATTCACAAAATATTTTATAATTATACATTTAAGACAACGCAATTATATTATAGAAAGATAAATAATATAAAACAAAATAAATTAAATTAAACAATATATTAGTTACAATTAATAAATTGCTATTTCAACTACAAATTAACAAGAAAGATAAATAATATAAAATAAATTAAATTAAATTAAACAATATATTAATCAAAATTAATAAATTACTATTTCAACTACAAATTAACAAGGCAAGTTGGTCACTATGTGTGGCACTTGTGTTTTATATTGTAAATAAAATAGTTTTTTTCTAAATAGAAATATAAACTTTTTACTTTTTTTTTATCTTATAAGATTTGATTCACTTTAAATTAAATTAAATGAAAAATTAAAACAAATATTTTTATTAAAAATTAACCTAATTATTATATATATTATTTATAATTATATTATATTTATTTTTTTTGCAATCATTCTAGTTTTAAATACTTTTTAAAAATCATAAAAATTTTAATCATTTTAATATATACAAAATAATTTAATAACTTTTAATCATAAATTTAAATATTTTTTTAATTAAGTTACTCAAGGTCAATTTTCACTTTTATTATTATTGATAATTATTTTTTTAATTTGTATTATATTATCATTATTTATATTATGCTATTTAAATAAAATAATTAATATTACATAAATATAATTATACTCATATACTTTCAAATTAGCAATGATTCAAAATTATAATAATAAAAAATTAGAACAAATATTTTATAGTTTTTTATTTTAGAAATATTATATTTATTATTTATTTTGACAAATTTAAGACAAAAGATAATAGTTTTTGTTAAAATAAAAGATGTAGATAAAATAAAATAATTCTAATGTAAAATAAAATTACTCTTAATTAAATTAGAACTTATTTAAGATATCTATACTACAATAAATATACTATTATAATGTAACAATCATTTAAAATAAATAAATTATAATATTGTTGACCTAAAAACAATCAATAAAAATGAAATAATACCTAGAAATATAATTATACTCATATACTTTCAAATTAGCAATGATTCAAAATTATAATAATAAAAAATTAGAACAAATATTTTATAGTTTTTTATTTTAGAAATATTATATTTATTATTTATTTTGACAAATTTAAGACAAAAGATAATAGTTTTTGCTAAAATAAAAGATGTAGATAAAATAAAATAATTCTAATGTAAAATAAAATTACTCTTAATTAAATTAGAACTTATTTAAGATATCTATACTACAATAAATATACTATTATAATGTAACAATCATTTAAAATAAATAAATTATAATATTGTTGACCTAAAAACAATCAATAAAAATGAAATAATACCTAGAAATATAATTATGTGAGAACTTGACAAGTAGGATTATTTGAATGTTCAATTAGTCATTTTTACTATCAATAAAGAGGGGTAAAAATTTATTCAAAACATAATCAGTCATTTTTTAGTTAAACTCAATAATCCATATTTTATGAGTATTGGTTCACCTAAACCCATCTTTCATGAACATGAATGTGATGTTGGTGCAAGTATTGAATAAATAGATTTACAAACTACCATGGAATTTTTTTTGGAGCTTCTTAGTGTGTACAACCTAACTTTAGAACTTGTTAAACTATTATTAAACATTTTTAAAACCTAGATGTATGGTTGTATTTTATGATCACGAATTTTCACATGAAGTTGTTATCCAGATACTTTAACCATATTACTCAATGATGAACCTCTCATCTCTTACATAGATGCATTAAAAATTATTTTTTTACTCTAAGCTCATTCCTCAATGATGAACCTCTTGCCTCTTATATAGATATATTCAAAATTAGAAAATAAACCCAATAATGTTTAAACTCACCTTTGAAACAAAGCTTGAGGTTATAACTTCAAAGCAATCTATCTATCTATGATGGACTTCATATGATGATAACAAATTCAACAATAGTACATATCATCTAAGAATCAAGGAATTATCTACATATCATCTACATTACAACACTTTGGTTGCCCACTAAAAGATATCTTGATTTGCACAAGCAAATATATAGTATATCTATGTTAAAAGAGTTTAGTTTTCAATGGTTTATATATATTTCTATGGACCGGTCTAGGAGAACATGTTCCCTATCAACACAACAACCATATTAAAGTATTTTTAAATATTGTAAACATGTGAGAAAGGAGCATAAGAACAAATCATTTAGATAAGCATCGAAACAATATTCTACATTGCATAGGGCTAAGTCTGAACTCAAAAGACAAGTTCACAATTGACATTCCCACAAATGATAACTTAACCCAAATTCGTAAACTTGACGGTAGATAGAATAAAGGATCAACACAAAATCTTCGATGTTCATCTAACACAAAGATCACACTTTCATTAAAAACAAGAAATATTCCAAAATCTTCATATAAGACAACTATTCCATCTACATTTTTTTTACTCTTTAAATAACTATATAAATGTCTAGATTATTTGTCCTAACTGCCATTATTTAATCTAAATTAATTTATGCTTTAATTACTCACACTTATTTAATAAAGAAACCAACAAGAAAGTTTGTTTTATTTTACAAGAGTGTATCTATTCATTTAAAATTTTACAAGAGTGTATCTATTCATTTATTTTAATTGAAATAGCTGGGCAACTGGATAGTGCCCTCCACCTACTTCATTTGACCAAGGTATTAAATTAGCTGTCGCAATGTGTAAGTTGATTGCAATTCAAGGGTTTATATAGAAAAAACGAAAGTCAAGAGAAACAACCACTCTATTAAGTCTCTAGTAGATCTTTTGGTTTCCAATTTGTGGGTCCACACCCTTTAACAAGAAAATCACTCTTATTTTCACTGCAGTCCACTTCTGAAAGAGAAGAGCCTCTTTCATGGGACCCTTACTTTTTGGTTGGGGTGGTTTCCTTTGCTGGGGTTACCACATGGATACCTCAGCTGTGGTACCCATTGTGATTCAGCAGTTGACAGCTAACATTGGAGGATGCACATGCTTTATGATCAGTTTTTTCCATACAAGTAACCTACAAATCTACTACAAGATAATGTCACTGAATAATATACAATTCTTCTAATTAAAAAAGAAATGTTATTAGGAGGTTCTTAAAAGCGCTAGTTCTATGTCATTGGACTTGCAATTCTTTTGATTGAGAAAAAAATAATGTCAGGAGGAATTTAAATGGGTTGGTTCCAAGTCACGGGACTTCCAATTTCTTTGATTAAAAATGAAATGCTGTTAGGAGGTCCTTAAATGGACTGGCGCCATGTCACTGATTGAGAAAAAACAATGTTAAGAGGAGTTCAAATGGGTTGGTTTCCAATCAAGGGACTCCCAATTCCTTTGATTAAAACAAAAAGTTAAGATCTTGAATGAGCTGGCTCTAAGTCACTGGGCCTCCAAATTCTCTTATTAAAAAAGAACAATGTTAGGAAGATCTTGATGGGCCAGCTACAAGCGCTATTGGACTTTAGATTTCTTTGATTAAAAAAGAAACAACTTTAGAAGAATCTTAAATAGGCTGCCTCCAAGTTGCTGGGATTCCAATTCATCTGATTAAAAAAAAAAGACCCTTAGGAGGTCCTGAAATGGGCTGACTCCTGACTCCATTGGACTTCCAATTCCTGTGATTAAAAAAAGACAATGTTAGGACTGTCCCTAGAGAAGAAGTTTACACATTCACACTCGCAACTGAAAACCTGCTTCTGGATTGTGACTTCTCAAATGTTGTCAATTTGCTACTATATTAGAGACTAGCCTAAATTTCTAAGTATACCTACTGCTGGCTGTGTACAGGGACTTGGTCAAGTGGTAAGTGAGGTCTTTGCTCAATGAAAATGGTTGGTTGTCCCCACTTTGTCTGCAACAATAAAGAAAAAAAAATGAACCTGGTTTGAGTGATAATTGGCTCTACCCCACATGTCAAAAGAAAGTCCTCACACTGAGAAAATCCTAGTCTACAGCAGATTTCATGACAACAATTCCATCCATCTCTGTCAGAAAAGGTCATTCCAAGCATTTCATTAAACAAAGGCTTACCAATAAAAAAAAGTCGGCAGGAATTACGCCCAACCTAGGGAATCCCAGGGATGCCTTTCTTATTACTGTAAGTACACAGAAAGTTCACTAAAGTGCCTTTCACTCAAAGATATAACTCTTGGAAGCTAGTAGCACATAATGCTTTGACATGGAATATCTTTTATAAAAGTGGAGGAATACTCTAGCACATAGATTCAAACATTGCCTTTTTTTAATTCAGAGGACTGTCTGATAAGGATCGCTTTACTTGATAGCGAAGAAAAGGTTTCCCACACAAAAACAGAAGCGCATAAATTGGCTCAATTAACTGGTCTATAGTTATACTGTTTGGAATGAATCTACGTCATTTCGTAACCAGTTACTGAGCCACTTTATTGTTGGCCTCTAAAAACATCTGGTTGAGTAGCAGATAACACTGAATTATTTGAACCCTTTGGCATGAGGGAGGAGCTTTGATTAAGTTATCAGCTAAACCTTATCTCAAATCTTGGACATTGTATGAGAATTTGGACACTTGTATTATTTTTAAAACCAATTCAGAATTGCTTACATCTACATTTTCTTATAACACAGAAAATTCAATCAACCATGAGAAGATCAGAATCAGCTGTTTCTGGATTAGATTGTGTGAAATTTTTTGGCATCAACATTTCAGATCACCCTCAGTGATCCATAATTAGAGAGCAAGCAGAATTGAAAAATCTTCAACAATCAGACAAAAAAACAAATGTGCTATTTAAGCTCTCCTTCTCCAATGCCATCAATTTCAGTAGTTTAGGAAACAAGTAAATAATTTATGCAGAGGTACATAAAGACATGACATCGATGAAACCCCAAAGCTGAAAATCCTATCACGCCTTTCTTGTCACCGAAACCAAAGGATCTCGTAGCAATGCCATTACAATCAGCTGTCATTAATCCTTCTGACACTCTGCTTTGATGTAAATCACATACCATACTGGTAAATGAATACTGTTTTTTCAGGTTTCAGAAAAAGGAGACGAGACAAAAAATTGTTCATTAGGTCCTTCAACTAGGTATGCATAGAAGAAGAAGCAAAGTGACACAGCTCCGATGGAGATTGGACTGTGGGGCCTCAGAAATGGAGGGTAATAGTACCAAATTAAGGGAACAAAATGTCAAGGAAACCTATTGCATTAATTTTGTTACCAAAGATAACAGCTTGTAAGGCATATTATAATCGTTTAATAACATTGAGACAAAAATCATGAAAAATCTAATAACAGAAAAATGCTTGAACAATGGTGAACCTGCAATACTGATATTTTTAGATAAGAGAGGATAGAAAACTTAATAAAACTCTCACAACAGAAAAATACTTCAGCAACATTGAACCTGCAGTACTAAGATTTTAGATGAGACGATTTCTGATACATTTAGCAGTGTGTATTCTAGAAAACCAGGCACAATCAACACATATTTGTATCTATTTTGGTTTTTCCACAGACCCATCAATTGATATGATTTAAAAAGTTAACACAGTATATGAAGAAGGTTACAAATTGAAGGAGATAAAGACACAGTCTACCAATTTGAAGAGACTTGAATCTGCAATTTGGCATCCATGACAATGGAAGTCCTTCCTTTTAACAGTATCCAGTTTTTTATTTTTCAGCTTTCTTCCATGTTGAATTTACAAGAACAAACCAGTTTTTTGTTATTGCAATAGGCAAAACTGTCCTACCAGGTTTCTTTTACATAAAAATCTCTAGTATGAAGCAAAGAAGGTACTGAAACAAACTGAAAATTGGACACGGCTGCCTCAACAACGGACTTCTGAGATAAATTATTTATTCACGGGAGTTTTACCAATGAAACATGGTAAACGGCCCCTCTATGAAAACCATTTTTCCCTTGAGAATTTGAGAATGATCTCCTAGCATGCCCATAATATATCCAGAGAAGCTAGCTCCTCTTAAGGGATAGCTAGTTGATTTTTATTTTCTCCCCAAATTGCGCATTTGTCCATTTCATTTACAGGCATGCATCCACCAGAAAGGGAACAAAAGAAGATAATAAGTCACACTAATACACAATGCAGCTCTGACTACAAGTTACAGGTACAATAATTAGAAGCAGACTAACAGCATGGTGCAGGACCCCACTAGCAATAACTAGATTCCCAGACAAAAGCATTTGCATGGTCTACATACCAGAGCACTTGTGCTGGTAGCCTGTTTTCTCATAAATGAAGTTGAATGAGGTTGAAGTAACTACTCTATAGAAGTCAGCAAAGAGACCGAATACACTGGCAGATAACAGCTTGCAAACCTTATCAAACTTGGGGTGAATGGCTTTGGATTCCGCATTTTATCATACAAGGCCATCTTTGTTCTTAATAGAAGTAAGATGAGATGCAAGTTTTGTTAAATGAAAATAAACTTAGGTGGAGAATGAGGGTTCAAATGTCATCTAGAACATTGTTCCTTGAAGCTGGTGGAGCAGCTGGACATCTCACTTCGATCATAGTCAGAAGCAATGTCCTGAAGATTCTGGAAAAGGTTAGATGGAAAGGACATGCTGGGCTTAGAACGAGGAACATGAGGGACTGAAGCCTCTCCACTCAGAATCTGCAAAATTTGTCTCATTGTAGGTCTGGATGCAGGGTCAGGATGTGAACAGAGTAGTCCAACAAGTAGCATTCTTGTCATTCCTTTCTCGTCAAAGCCTCCTTTCAATCTCACATCAGCAGCTTCAAGCAGCTTCCCATCTCTGTGCAAACCCCATACCCAATCCACTAAATTACTCCCTTTGGGTCCACAATCTTTTTCAATGGGCCTCCTTCCGCAGGCAACCTCCAAAACAACTGCTCCAAAGCTGAAAACATCAGTTTTGTCCGAGGCCTTTCCAGACAATATATATTCAGGGGCCAGGTATCCCATTGTTCCTGCAGTTAGAGTTGCATCAGGGCTTTTGTTGTGCTCAGTAAGCCGAGCAAGCCCAAAATCTCCAAGTCTTGCATTGAAGTTTCCATCCAACATTATATTGCTCGCCTTTACATCCCTATGAACTATCTGCTTCTCCCATTCTCCATGCAAATATGCCAATGCCGATGCAACCCCCATTACTACATTGCATCTATTTTCCCATGACAGCACAGGTCCTCCACCTTCTTGAAAAAGGATCTTATCTAAGCTACTATTTGACATGTAATCATAGACCAGAAGAACCTCTCCTTTCTCGTAACACCATCCTTGCAACTGCACTAGGTTTCTGTGTCTGAGACATCCTATAATAGAAAGCTCTGATAAAAACTCACTCTTCCCCTGATTGTTTTGGGTAGATCTCTTTACAGCCACCAATGCTCCATTGTCAGGCAGAATCCCCTTATAGACAGTTCCAAAGGCTCCATTACCTACTATTCTAGCTATGTTGAATCCTTTGGTGGCAGTGCTGAGCTCTTTGTACGTGAATTTTCGAGGCAATTTAAACGCTACAATATCAGAGCTGAATGAATCTTTCCTTTTCAATCCTCTGTACTTGCGATGACAAAACCAAGTAATACATACAGCAAATAATACAATCACAAATGCTCCTGCTGTTGCAACGCCTGCAACTAATCTTCTATTCATACATACATATCTATGGCAGCCAACTTTTCGACTCAATACAGGGGTTGGCGAGACAGGTGATTTCTGGTCAGTGGCCTGTGGAGAAAAGAAAAAAGTAGGTGGATGAACAGGAGAGATTATAGGACTATCGTTAGGACTCGGGGGGCCAAAGCTTGAAAAACTCCAGTACTCAATATTATGGAGTTCTGTGCTTCCTCCAGTTGAGGCAGAGAACCCAACATACATAAACTCATTTAAATACTGTGATAAATCAATTCTTACAGACAGAATCGGCTCCGGAGGCTTCTGATTGGAATAGCCCAAGCTTACACTAAAAACTTTCTCTGTACTATCATAAACAATCCATGCTGTGATGACATTACCAGTCTTCAAATCTACATTTATAGTACCCAAATCTGCCACCTCAATTGAAGTCATGTTATTGATGTCCAGACCCACATGATTTCCATTGGGATCGTGAAATTCCACATCCAACAATGTATCAAATTCCACAGCAATGGTATTTTGATTTTCCTGCGGAGCCTCCACAGCCTCTGTAGTAGGATTCATGACACCTAAAAACCCTCCAGAGCCCCCAACAGTTGTGTCATCTGAAGCAATGATAAATGCTAGGCCATCCCCAATTGAAACAGGAACAGGAGCAGGATCCACATTGGTGATAGAAAATGAAAAACATGTCTTAAAAGAAGCTGAAATTTTTGTATAAGGGTCCAGAAATCTGACCGGTTGACTGTACAGTGCCCTTCCTGCACTTGAAGTTGGCACTCCCAGCTCCCTGCTGAGACTCACCATGTCATTCTTCAGATGGGCATCTCCCAAAAGTGTCAAATTTCTGAGCGTGAGCACTGGGAATTCAAATGCGGTGTTCTGAGCTGAGGACTTGTGGGAACAATAGATGATAAGCATTAAAACCCATCTCAGGATTTGCCCAAATGAGAAGCTTCTGGTTAACATGGCATCAATAATGAATCAACTCACTGCATTGCCATTGATAATAAACACACAAAAATCAATCCTGAGACCAAAGACTACTCCCCCAGCTCAAATGCTGAAATCTTGGGAAACTCTATATATCCGGCTGTATATCCACCTGCGTAGAGCTGTTGCAGAGATCAGTAAATACAGACCCCAAATGCACAAATTTAGCCCTAAAGCCTAATGAGGTTTAGGCAAAATCCAAATCATACACAGGGAATGAAGGAACGAGCACAGTAACAGTAACCATATATACCTTCAAAATCCCATCTAACAGACAATTCTAAGGCAGAATAGATAAGATAAGAAATGCCCAAGTTCCAAAAGAAAAGTTGGCATCCACTGTAAAGAAAAAAGCTTGTCAGTGACAGCATTCCATAACATAAATGCAGAAAATGGCAGAGGTTGAAGTATATAATAATATGCAGCAGCCTGTCTGTACAGATCTATGGCAACACAAGGATATTGCTAATGTCCTGGAACTGCAGCTCAAGGTTAGCAACAAGAGAAAAGCTGAAAAAGAGAACCCACACTGGATTACTGCAGGAATGGGTATTTTCAGAGTCAGTTTGAGGGCTTATGAGTGATGGAAAAAATGTTTAATAACTGTCCTAGTAGGAGCTAGTAGGTAATTAGTCCATGTCTGAAAACAAAGGAGTTTCAGTTTGTTGGATGAATGAATGATACTGGTCATGACGGCAAATGGAATCTTTTTGGGAGCAATGTCTCTTGGCCTGGAAGTAAAGGAAAGTGGCCTTGGTTTCATAACATAACTTGCCAAAGCCTTATATGCTTACTTTATTCTTATGGTTATTTTGGGTATATAAATGCCAATAATCATCTAGGTTGGGTATATTTCGATGAAATAACTTAATACAAATATAGAGTGTGGTAAGTGAAATGTTCATTGCACATAGGCGTATCATTAGATTTTTATTTATTTATTATTTTTAATTAAATATTTTTTATATCTTTTATTTTTAAAAGTGTTGTATAAGCATTTTAACAACACATCTTTCCTACTTCATTCAAATTTAACATAGTGGAGATTCAACCTTACGATCATAATGACCCAACAACAACATGATCACTTAAACAACACACCATGGAAGAACCATATTTTCAATCATTTATTGTATTTATATTGATATTGATTTATAAAGAAATCCATTTATCAATCAATTCATTTAAAAATATATATTATTATATAATGATAAATGTCTCTCTCTCTCTCTCTCTCTCTCTCTCTCTCTCTCTCTCTCCTATTTTGGTGCACCTACATTCACGTCCATTATATGCATTGAATATTGAATATGATATCTTAATGTATTGGGTAAATCTAATGTTTTTTAGACTGGTCTTAAAATTAAAAATTTTAGACTCCCATGAAAAAAGTACACCTACATTCACGTCCATTATATGCATTGAATATTGAATATGACATCTTAATGTATTGGGTAAATCTAATGTTTTTTAGACTGGTCTTAAAATTAAAAATTTTAGACTCCCATGAAAAAACTACCATCTTAATGTTTTGGATCAATATAAATATTTTTTAATTCATTTTAAAATTCAAATTTATAATTTTAGACTCCCACCGTTTTGAAATAAGTGTTATAAGGTGATTTGGTATACATTTAGTAATAAATAGTGATAAATGATTTGGTATAAACATATATAGTGATTTGGTATACATATATATAGTGATAAATGAAATGTGTATTTCTATTCATTCCACACACAACATTTATATATATTCATTAATATTACTCATTTAGTGCACCTACATTCACATCCATATTTACACATTAATTATATGCATTGAACCTAACACCTGTCTTGGGTAAATCCAATTGTTTTGAGATTAACCTTAAATTTAAAATTTTAGATTCTCATGATTTCCTAATAGTTTGTTATGAGTTGACTTAGTGCACATTAGTTAGTTTATTAATAATTTGATACAATTATATAGTAGTAAGTGGAATTTTAATTACTATTCATTTCAAATTTTATACTTATTTCTATATATTAATTATTAGTCAAATTTCATTTTACACATTTCTATATAATTCATCAGTGTTAATTGTTTAGTGTACATTCTCATACATTTTTAGGCATTCATTCTATGCATTGAAACTAGCACCTTAATGTTTCGAGTCAATTTGAGTGTTTAAGGATTGGCCCTAAAATTTAAATTTTAGGATCCCACCATTTTTTAATAGTTATTATGAGTTGACTTGGTACATGTTTGCATGACTTCTTGTTATATTTTGGTATTTAAAGAGACTCATTTATCAATTAGTTCATACAAATAACAAGAAAAATACAAGGAGAAATAATTATCACACAATTCAATTTATAAGGGGACAAAAGAATCAAAATCTACATTAGAATTACATAGGTCATTGCATTCTTGAGATTGTTGTTGTAGACACCCAAAATTGTCCAGTCTAATTATCTAAGCTTAATTCTTCTATTAATTAAATAAATCTTTATTTATTTAATTAATTCATTTATCCTCTTCTAGCCTTATTTCTCATTTAAATAAATACATTTATTTATTTAAATTATCATTTTCCTAAATTAAATAAATATTTTTATTTATTTAATTGATCCCACTTCTTCTATTAATTAAATAAATCTTTATTTATTTAATTAATTCATTAACCTTTTCTACCCATGACACATGTCATTCATCTCTTAATTCCTACACTACCTACCCCTTTCATTATTTTATTATTTCTTTTACCTACCCTCTAATCATAGCCGACCTCCTTTTACACCTCTCAATCTTATCTCTCCATTTCATATTGTGTCTTCTATATAAGGAGATGCTTCCTTCATTATCAAACCCTAATCAATCATCCTAATCAACCTAGCTAATCAATTTATGCAATTGACTACACTACGATCCTACTTGCAACCACATTCCATTCTTTGTTGAGCTCTTGTGCATATAAAATCTGAGAGCAAATATACCAAGCAAGATCAATGGAGATAGGAAGAATGGAGATCCAAACCCTATTGGACATGTGATGGTATAATCTTTGTGATTTCGTTTGATTTGCATTGTCTTAGGTAATCTTCATATGTTATAGTGGATCTTTGTTGTTGTTAGGCTAGGGTTTTGTGGTTGAATTCATTTAGCCTTTCAATATTGTTATTATTGTTATCCATTTTCACCATATACATTTTGGCACGCCCGATGGGACTCTTGTCCCTTTTTGCATTTAACATCTTGTTGCAGATTTTGTATTTTGAAGTTACAAATCTGACGCTTTCGGCAGCATTTTGATATTTTCGCGTCTGCGCACTTTCGGATCGCGTTTTTTATTTTCTGGCGCGTCTGTGTTATTGGCAATATTTTATTTTGTAGGTTCCAGGAAAGCGCGTTTGTGTTTTAAAGTCGCGTCTGTGATGTTTTTAGCCACGTCTGTGTCCAGAGGTCGTGTCTGCATTCTGTAGTTGCGTCTGTGTTTCATAGAATCGCGTCTGTGTCACTAAGGCGCGTCTATGTGGAGGGTAACCGCGTCTGTGTTCACTAGTTTCGAATTTTGGATTTTTTTTATTGATTCAGTTTTTGGATTTTGCATTTAGGGTTTCAGATCTGGTTTATTTTGAGCTAACATTTTCAGATCTAGCTAACAAAATTGGTGCAGCTTGTCTTGGAAGCTAAATCGTTTGGTTGAAGGCCCCTATTTTCACAAAGTCTTTTGGGTTAAAAAATTTACCTAACTTGTGTGCTTGCAAGAAGGGGTGATTATTTGAAACAACCCAAACTACTAACAACTCTTTGTTGTAGGACCTTGGCAAGGGTATTTGGATTTTTATTGTGTGCCTTGTTTTCATAGACTAGCAAACACTTCAATTGGTGCACTAAAATTGAATCATTGTCTTTTGTGTCTTGAGCAATAGGCTCTTTTTGTTTAATCTTTAGAGGGCCTATCTTCTCGTGTGGTCATTAGGACTACTGGTGAGAAGAGAACGACCCAAGTGGTAGCAAAAGAAAAACCATCTTCTTCCAAACCACTATAAATAACTGTATTCATGGTGAAAACTATGAATAACGTGTGCTGATTAGTTCATACCGACACTATGTCTCCCCATAAACCCGTTTGATCAAATTTATTTGATCAGTTGTAGGGCGTAACCCCTACCGACTGGGAGCCTTCTGTATTTACAGAGCTGAAAGTGCCGCATGTATGGCCACATGAGCTGATGCCCTTACTAGCACCTTTTTGTTTTAGAAGCCCAAATCCTTCTAGTTGTTGGGGCAGGAGGTCGGACCTCTGGTAGCGGCCCACACACATACGGTTCTTAGTAGAGATACAAAGTTCGCCATGGGGAGTTTTCGTGGGGACTGATGCTTGGCTGACCCGAGAAGTGAGTGCCGAGGGTGGAGCCAGTGAGGTCAAGCATCTAAGTATCTGCTCTGAATAGCGTAGCCTCGGGGGTAAAACCCCATGTGGGATCAACAACTATTGTCTTGGTCAGCCATAAGAATTGTGCTTGACTTATGTTAAACATTCAAAACATTCAAGACCAAACAACAAAACATTGTGTCTTTTGTGTCTTCAAGTGTATGCAAAACATTTTTACATCAAACAACACACTTTTCTTGGAGTCATTTTGAGTCTAAACACTTGCAAACATTGAGTCCTCATCAACATTGTGTCCTCTTATCACAAACAGTCAAACAGTCAGATTTGGTCACAACAAAACAACTTCACAGATTGGAAAAATTGCACAAAAGTTGCAGAAACGCGTCTATGTCGGGCATAATAGCATCTGTGTTGTTTAGCCGCGTCTGTGAAGGGCAGAATCGCGTCTGTGTTCCAACAGTAAACATTACACTTTGCAAAAAAATCTCAGAAGCGCGTCTGTGTTAAACAGAGCCGCGTCTGTGTCGGGAAACCGCGTCTGTGAAGTGTACAGGCGCATCTATGTTCAGAATCAAAAAAACGGTTACAATCCAGCAAACAAACACAGTCAGTTTCAGAATTTTTGAGCTTCCTAGGTCATTTCTCCAGGGTTTCATTTAGCATTCAACCTGTCCTTGGGTCTCACAAAGTAAATCATTGCTTTACATCTCTCATTACATTCACAATTGTCTAAACTTGAGTCAAAAGGTCACTTGCTTGTCCTCACTATACTTTGTCAACACACTACATACAACAACACTTTGCTAAGTGGTCCCTCATCAAGGTTTCTTACCTTTGGGTCTCATTTGGTCTTACTTAGAGTCAAGGTCAACTTACCTCATCAAGAGAAACTATCCTCTCTTTGGAAGTCACACCTACTCTACTACATACATACTTGGTCTTACACTTTGGACATTGCAAGTACACCTCAGATTCATTCCATCCAACTCTTGGTCTTCCATACTTTTTCCAATTTTCATCCAGTCTCACACATCTTGGTCAATACCTAGTTCATGGTTGAAACCCGTCTTCAAAAATTTAGGAGAGAAACTAAAGAGGCTCAAGAGTCCGCAAACATGAGTTCTTATGAGTATGACAATGATGTCTTTTTCAATTCTGATCATACTTCATTACCTGACATGGATGCCTATAGAAACATTCCAAATGTTGAGAACATGGACACTATAAACAATAATGCTACACACAATGACAATGTGGACAACTTTTCAGTACATTCAGTAGATGTGGAAGAATCCATTATGAATCCCCATTTCAATCGATTGGTTGAGGAAATAATGAGGAGGGATAGACAATACTTCTTACAAATGATGGCACAAAGTGGAGCCAAGATACCTCATGACTTTGACATGTCTCAAATAATGGAAAATCGACCTTTGCAACAACCTCACTCCAACATGGATCAAAGGAGACCTAATAGTGGAGGAAATAGAGGACCACACATGGTACCTGAATCACCATCAGCTTTGCTTCAAAAACCAGAGGTCCCACATACACATGGTCAAGCATATGATACTCACCTTCGTAGACCAATATGGAAATCTTATGCAGACAAATATGCTCAATCACATACTAATGCCAAGGATCAACCACCAAAGCAATTGGATATTCAAAGGCATGCTCAAAATTTGGACACAAGGAAACCTCATGTCAAATTTGGGGGCAACACATTAGAACATGACATGCCTGTAGAATATGGTATACATGCACAAAATAGATATGGTGTTCCTTAACATGAATCTATACCAAGTGGTGCATATACACAACATTACTATAGACCTCCTCCATATGAACATGTATATGATCAATATCATCCATATATGCAACATGCTCCTCCTCCAATTGGTGCCTCAAGCATGGGGTATGGTCCAAGAAGTCGATCTCCACCTAAGAGCAATTTAGAGCAACAAAACAGGGACTTACAAAAGAAAATGGAGGACATAACTACACCAAAGCCAACATACACAATGAGAGACATATGTCCTTATCCATTTGACAAGAGCATTCTAATGCCTCCTTTTCCTACACATTTTGTGACGCCTAAATTTGATAAGTATAGAGGAAAAGGGGATCCTAAGGCACACATAAGACAATTTTTCATAGCTTGCATTGAGGTAGCAGCAGAAGAGACATATTTGATGAGATTATTCCCACAGAGCTTAGGTGATCAAGCTATGGAATGGTTCTCCCAGCTTCCACCTGGTATTAAGTCATGGGGTGATCTAGTAGAGGCATTTATTCAACATTTCTCCTACAACATAGAGACAGACATATCAGTCACTACTTTGTGCAACACCAAGCAAAAAGAGGGAGAATCTTTTGCATCATTTTTACAAAGATGGAGGAATCTAGCCAGCAGATGCTCTTGTGAAATTCCACAAAAACAAATGGTAGAAATGTTCACCCAAAATGTTAACAAAGACATTGGCTATGATCTAAGGAAAGCTTGTTTGTCCACCTTCAAGGATGTTATTGAAAAAGGCTTAGCGACATAAAAGGTCCTAATTGAACAAGGAATTATTAAGATATTCAAGGAAAACAAAGATGACTTTAAAGGAAAAGACAAGCCAAGATTTTGGAATAAAAACAAGAACACAGTCAATGATGGTGTTGTTGACGCCAATACAGTGCGACCCAAATTCATTTTTTCTGGATCAAGTTCTACAAACAATCAAGTGAATACTCAAACAACTTCCAGATCACGAAGGAAGTACACTCCATTGGGAGAACCACTTGAGTCAGTCTTCAAGAAGTTAGTGGCAAACAAGGTAATCACAGCTCCAGATTTTCCTCCATATGAACCAAAGGTTAAACCAAATTGGTGGAACGATGATGAGTATTGTGAATTTCATAAGAGAAAGGGTCATAAGATAGGAAATTGTCATCGACTAAAGAACATCATACAAGATCTCATTGATAGAGGTGATATTGAGATTGAGGGACATTTGTCTAATCAAGAACATGAGATGTTTAAGGAACCATTCCCAGAACATGACAAGGGAAAAGCTAAAGCCACAAATGACTAGACCAACTATACTAGAGCATCCTATAACTATGATTCAACTATCAATCACATCTCGATGGACAATTACGTCTCTACTATTACCATTAAGGACAAAGCATTTGAGAATTCTACTCGGAGACCCAGGATTGTCCTAAAAGGTGTTGGATCTTCTTCTGAACCTACCTCTGAATGTCATGTTACAACCCGTTGAGGTAAAATCACTTTGCAAGGAGCTCCAACTAAAAACACCGCTTCTTCATCAACCAAACCTGAGTATGACCTTGTAGAACAGTTAGGGAAGACACCCGCGCTCATTTCAATCCTTGAGCTATTACGCATATCTCCCACACATAAAGCCATTCTTGACAAAATCTTGAGAGATACTGTTGTTCCTACTGATTTGAACGTGGACCAGTTTCAAGCCATGGTGGGATACCTTTCCATTCCACACTCCCCTACTTTCACAGAAGTCGATGATGCCTTCGTAAGTCAGCCACATAATGCACCATTACACATTGAAGCCTTCATACACGAACATAGAATAAAAAGAGTCCTGATAGATGGAGGAGCAAGTCTAAACATTTGCACATTAAGCACTATTACACAATTGGGATATTCTGATAAAGCTGTGAATTCTACAAATCAAATCACCATTAAGGCATATGATGATGAAGAGCGTTCATCCAAGGGTACAGTCACCTTACCTCTCAGAGTTGGGCCAGTTACAAAGGATGTGGTTTGTCAAGTCCTGGATTTAAATCTCACTTATAACATATTGCTAAGACGTCCTTGGATTCATGAAATGAGGGCAGTCCCATCCACATATCACCAATGCATTAAGTTTCCTCATAATGGAGTGGAAGTAACAGTTAACGGTGATCCTAATCCATTCATATATTGCAACAACCTGAAATCAAAGACTGAGACCATCATTCCCAGTAATCGTGAGGCTGTTCCTTCATCGGCATACATTGATCCTAAGTCGTTAAAACCCTCGACCTCAAAACAAGGTGAGCTTAAAGGTATGTTTCAGGACAAAGGCATGGGGGAATATACTTTAAATCAGACCATGTACTTACAACAAGTCATGAGTTCCCCAAAAGAATATGGATAACCACATCCTAACAAGCAAGTATCCATCATGATGCTCAAATGGGACCCTACCACCTTTCAAAGATGGGGTGAACTAGAAGAGGAAGATTTATACAAAATGCTTTTCAGGGACAATGAAGAGGAAACACAAGACCACATCAACCTACCATGTGAGAAATATGGCAAAGGCTTCAAAATTCTACAAAAATTCAGGTATGATGGAAAAAGCCCTCTGGGGTTACGAAGGGAAGGCATCATGGAACCTTTACAACCCGAATTGACCTTCAAAGAGGAACACTCAAAAGGACTTAGTTTCTTAACTTCCAAGGTCCACACCCAAAGGACAAAAGAAGCTTTACAAATCAAAGCTGCCAAAATGCAACAAGAGGATCGCTATTCCACAGATTCTAACGAATGGGAATGGGGTTCAGACAAGTCTTCCAGTGACTACGAGCTCACCGAGATATTCAGAGAGCCAGATGAACCCACAGAAGAAGAGGAATTTTATAACAAGTTCAGAGTCGGTCAAGAAACAACCCATGAGGATTCCACATAGTCCTTGTCTCAAGGTTCTAGGTTGAAATCACATAGGATGAGAACATCTATCCTGGAATGCGCTACTAGTGATGATAATTTGGATTCGCTCGTGATCGAGACTGATGAGGAGAGTGCCACCGATGACCTCGATAATTACCTTGACATACCCGAATATAACTCCATTTTCACTCTTAGCTCCCCTAACTTCGAAGACATTAACGGCCTTCCCCTTGTTCACCGCCAACTCATTGACTGGGATCATGAAGGACCTGCACAATTTGATACATTCCAAAACGATGAAGCTTTTATTGACTATCTGGGCATACAGGATGATCTTCCCCCTGGAGAGCATAAAGCAGGATACACTATAGAACTCAATAGTGTGGCATATTTTGGTGAGGGTGTCGGACCTTCCAGTCGCAAAAATGTGAAAATAAGAACAAATCAAGGGTCTTATGGTGAAAACCACACTGTGGCGCTATCTGACCCCAAAAAAGTAAAAAGAAAAGATGTATCTGAGGGCGAAAACCTCTCTGAGGCACTCGAAGATGGAAGGCTCGACATTCTCCCAGCATCATATGAAGAAAAGTCATCCATGTTGGTAGAGGAGACTATCAAAACAAACATTGGTACAGAAGAGGTTCCACACAACATATTCCTAGCTCAATCATTGACAGAGTCCGAAAGGTCAAAATTCAAAGAACGACAAATCAACTTTGCCTGGTCATACGCTGATATGCCTGGATTGGATCCGGATTTGGTAATGCATCACCTAACAGTTAAACTGGGGGCAAAACCAGTAAAACAGAAATTAAGAAAAATGCATCCACAAGTGGCATTACTAGTCAAAGCGGAACTTGAGAAGTTATTGGATGTCGGATTCATACGCCCAATTGATTATCCCAAATGGATCTCCAACTTGGTACCTGTTAGCAAACCAGATCGCAGCATCAGAATATGTACAGATTTCAGAGACATCAACAAAGCTTGTCCAAAGGATGACTTCCCATTACCAAATATTGACTTGATTGTTGATCTCACAGCAGGTCATGAAATGTTATCATTGATGGATGGATTCTCTGGTTATAATTAAATAAGGATCGCGCCCGAGGATCAACACAAAACATCATTTACTTGTCTGTGGGGAACTTTCTGCTGGAATGTCATGCCTTTCGGGCTAAAGAATGCAGGTGCTACATATCAAAGAGCCATGACTACTATCTTTCATGATCTCATGCATGTAACCGTGGAAGATTATGTCGACGACCTCTTGGGAAAATCAATAGACAGAAATACACATTTGGACATACTTTCAGTCGTCTTTGATCGGTTGGAAATATACAAAGTAAGATTAAACCCCAAGAAATGTGTCTTTGGAGTAACCTCTAGGAAGCTCCTAGGATTCATTGTATCTAAAAGGGGAATTGAAGCTGATCCAACAAAAGTCAAGGCCATCTTGGAAATGCAACCACCAATAAATATCAGTCAACTTCGATCCTTACAAGGCAGACTCCAGTCCATCCGAAGATTCATAGCACAACTGGCAGATAAGTACAATCCTTTTCAGCACCTGCTCCATAAAAACATCAAATTCAAATGGGATGATAACTGTCAACAGGCTTTCCACTCAAAGATTATCTTCTGAATCTGCCAGTTCTGATGCCACTAATTCCAAATCAGCCTCTGTTACTATACATATCAGCTACTCCAACAACACTGGGGGCACTCTTAGCACAACAAATTGCTGAGGGCAAGGAAAAAGCAGTATACTATATCAGTCGCACATTGGTGGGATACGAGCTAAATTACACACCAATTGAGCGTGCATGTCTCGTCGTGGTCTTTGCTTCGCAGAAATTACGACATTACATGCTCACTCATAAGACTAAGTTAGTTGCAAGAATAGACCCATTGAAATACCTTCTCAATAAAGCCACACTTACTAGGCGACTAGCCAAATGGGTAATGATACTGAGTGAATTTGACATCGAGTATGTGGATAGAAAATCAATAAAAGGACAAGCCATCACAGATCAGTTAGCAGATGCTCCCATGATAGATGATGTTCCTCTAAGTTTCGAATTTCCAGATGAATCCATTTTGACAATATCACATGCAAAACCATGGCAACTGTACTTCGACGGCTCATACACACAGCATGGGGCAGGAGCTGGCATCCTCTTTATAACTCCTCAAGGGGATTCTATACCAAAATCATACCGCTTATCATTTCCTTGCACTAACAATATAGCAGAATATGAGGCATTAACAACAGGATTACGAATTGCAGTTCAATGGAAGATCCAGGAACTTCGCATTTTTGGGGACTCCCAACTTGTCATCCATCAAGCAACTGATGATTACCAAACAAAAGATGAAAAGTTAATGCCTTATAAACAAATGGTGGATGACCTGAAACAACACTTCACAAAGATAGACTTTGAGCAGATACCAAGATAGCAGAATCGCGCCGCAGATGCCATGGCTACTATTGCTTCACTGATCGATCTACATCCAAACGAGACCCGCTATGAGTTCTTGGTGGATAACCTTTTGGTCCCTTCATATGAGATCATGCCTACTAAGACAATATGTGTTGTCGGTCCCGAATCCCAGTTATATGGTTCCATTTTCACATACCTACGTGACAATACTTTACCTCCTGATCTATCAAATAACCAACGTCGCACTTTCATTCGCCAATCCTCTCGATATGTTATTTTAGCTGATATCCTATACCGGTGAGGTCTAGATGGCACTCTTCTTAGATGTTTAGAAAGCGACGAAGCTCAGATTGCATTACGGGAAGTGCATGAAGGGATATGTGGTCCACATGCTAGTGGTCCTACCTTGGCCAAGAAATTCATCAGGACTGGATATTACTGGCCCAATATGGAGAAAGACTCATATCAGTTTGTCAAGAAATGTAAGCAATGCCAAATTCATGGAGACCTCATACATGCGCCAGCACAAGAACTTCAACCACTTACGTCTCCTTGGCCCTTTTGTCAGTGGGGACTCGATCTCATAGGCAAGATTCACTCTCCTTCTTCTAATGGTCATAAATTCATTATCACTGCCACAGAGTATTTTACAAAATGGATTGAAGTCGTGCCTCTCACACAAGTTACTAGAAAATAGATTGCTACATTCATCCTTAACTATATCATTTGCCGATACGGCATTCTTGTGTCCATTATCATTGACAACAGGCGTCCCTTCAAAAATCAGGATGTTCGTGAACTCTGTGATCGCTTCCATATCTCCCATCGTTTCTCCACACCATATTACCCCTGAGGTAATGGCCAAGCTGAGGCATCTAACAAAACAATCCTTAAAATCCTAAAGAAGATAGTCGACGATGTTGGTCGTAATTGGCATATCCAACTCAATCCTGCACTTTGGGCCTACTGCACAAGTGTTCGCACACCTACAGGAGCTACACCCTATTCACTTGTCTTTGGCACTGAAGCTATCTTGCCTATTGAGGTCGAGCTACCCTCTTTACGGGTTTCTTTGCAAAACATCATCAGTGATGAAGACTATAGGGTCTCTCGCTTACAAGAGCTGGAACTACTGGATGAACGAAGACAAACTGCTTTTAATCATCTCAAAGCTTACCAACAATGAATGAGTCGCAGCTACAATCACAAGGTCAAGCCTCGCACATTTGAGGTAGGGGATTTAGTTCTCAGAGAAAATCCTAAAAATCAACAAGACAGAGAGAAGGGGGGCAAGTTCGAACCAAACTGGCTTGGTCCCTACATTATTACCGCAGCATATGGATCTGGTGCATATCAGCTCTCAACTACAGAAGGTGAACCTTTGGAGGATCCTATCAACAACATGCACCTTCGCAGGTTTTACACATAGCTCTTCGGAATATCCTAATTCAAAAAATACAAAAAAAATAAAAAATTTAAAAAATACAAAAAAATTATAAAACAAAAAAAATCATTACTTGGTGAAAACCTGGCAAATAGGCACCTTGTGACACAAAAAACATTGAAAAATAAAAAAAAAGTAAAGAGAAATAATTTCGTCCAATGGTGAAAACCACTTCAGTGGCACCCTAGGCAAGTACCATGGTGAAAACTGGGTTACCAGCGCCATGCGTAGAGACATTGCTCCTCCCTCCTTCAGGATTCACTTTCATCCCTTCACTTTGCACACACTCATGACTAATTCATCCATAATAAACTTACCCATTCCCATCATGGCTTATTATTGATCTACCCAAAATTGGTTAGCCATTCATAATAAACCTCCCTTTTCACCTCCCTTTCCATCCATAATAAATCAGATCCTATCTGTGGCTAAGGCAAATCCTACGTCTAGTGATGGGTGTGGAACTGAGAACATCACATGTTCGAGGAGTACAGTTTCTTCCAGCTTCCTTCAGTCTATCCGCACGCAATCCACAATAAAGCAGCATCTGCATCACAGATCCGCAATAAAGTTTCATCTTCTCCGCAATAAAGTATCAGTTTCATGGATTCAGTCAGTTTCAGATGAGACACAGTAGCAACAATAGGCTTCAACAAATCAAAATCTTTCAGCAGACTCAGACAACATTATGGTTCAGTGCTATCTATCCTTTCTGTGAAAGTAAACATTGTGACCACAATCAAATAAAACTTATACAAGTGACAAGAGACACTAAATTTGAGGACTATAGTGGATGTTGGTGTTGAGTATTGGTTTTCTTTTGATTTTCTCTTTTGGTGACATGTCTTTTAGCTTTTCTAGGATGTCTTTGACTAGAGATTCTATCTCCAGGATGTCTTTGACTAGAAAGGCGAGGATGGGGTATCCTCACCTATTTGTATTTGCTGTCTATGGATTGTCTCTTAGTAATGCTATGACTTGTCCAAGGATATGAGGACACTGTGAGTCTAGTATGAATTGGGGCATTCCTTGTTTGCAACTGTCTTATCTCCATGCAAACGAGTACAATGACCTTCTGAGTCGAACATATGCCTTGATTGTCATAACCTATTTTGCCATAATAAAGCTCAATGATGATAACGCACAAGAAGCTCTTTCACTTTCATATCTTCTGTCTTCCATCCCCCTTTCTTGATTGACTTCCATCGTCCTTCTCGAGTCCGCGTAGCCTGCTATCACATGACTGAGTATAATGACACACCAAAAACATTTGCATTTCATGTAGTTTCACCTACATTACCACATATAAGCATTTCATACATACATATAGATATCACAACTGCATCACATCCTGCACACAACAACTGTTAGCACAATTTACATTTGCATTATCATATTCATTTACATTTTATACATTCACATTTGCATCATGCATAAACATATAAACACATAAAAGAACAAAAATATGGCATTGCATCATATACATATTTGCATCCATAGCATAAAACATACATCACAAAAAACATCTCATCACATAGGAACGCATGCATATAGCTGCCGCAAAAATGAATCATCTCATATATATAATCATAAAGTGTCATCATACAATGATGTCAAAATCATATGACTACAAAAAGCACCCGCAGGTGTCTACAATACAAAAATGGTACAAAACTGATACAAAGGGAGCCCTCTATGGCTATGATGAACTCCCTCCCTCAGAGCCTCCTGGCCTTGACGGAATCTGAGCCCTTGAAGGACCCGCCCCAGGATCATCCCTCCTGTCTCCTCTATCTGGTGGTGGCGGAGGACCCATAACCCCACCACTCAATGCCTGTCTCCTCCGGCTCCCTCCCGTAGCTGTCGCTGTACGCGACGGTCTATGGAAGCTCCTCGCCCGCTGATCTGCTGGCACTACACCATAGTAGAGGTCTCGCCAGTAGGCTATCTCCTCCCCTGCCCATAGGACATAAGCATATCCTGCCCCTGTATCCTCTGCTGCCTGTCTCCCGGCCCTCAGTGCTGTCTCAGCCTCTGTATAGCGCTCGATAGTCTGATCTCGCTCCCGCTCAGTATCCCTGAGCCTCCCCCTGAGCCGATCCCTCTCCCTCTCCAGCTCCTGGATCTCATCTGCCTGGCCCTGGTAGATCTCCCTCAGCTCTAGAAGCTCATCCTCCACTGGGTCAGCCCCCTCTGTTTCTGCATGTGGCTCCCCCTGTACGAGTGCCTGCCCCTGTGCCTGTACCTGTACTTGTACTAGTGCCTATACTGGTACCTGTCTCTGTCCCTATCCCTGTACCTGTATCTGCCTGGGACCCTGTGCTGCTAGCACCTGTAGCGGCAATCCACCGCGACCCCTCACCACCCGAGCCTGCCTCTCCTCTCCACCCTCCCTCCGAGGTGCAACCCACCTCTCTCCAACTACTCCCCTCCTCCTCCGTCAGCCTCTGCCCCCATCACCTCCACCGTCATCATCATCTCCACCCCCATCTCCCTCCAGTGGCTCTCATGGATCCGTCAACCGTGGGAACGGATGCTCTGCCGAATAAGCTGTGTACTCAACATCCATGCTGGCGTCCTCGATCTCTAGCCACATGTCCCAGGGTAGGGGCATCATCTCTACCAGCTGTGTCACTACCTAATCATATGACAGCAAAGGCCCAAACTGTGCCTGATCTCTAATTGTATGGGCATACATGCCTGAGCCCTGGGGCATCCTCTGAATCCGGCCAAACTGTCGGCCAACCCTGTCCAGAAGCTATCTCTCTAGCACATAGGGTGTCTGCCCAATCAGGTACCTGCTTCGGAAGGTGTAAGGCAGCTCAACTGCGTCATCCTCCCACTGCTCGCAGCCCAGGTATGGTCTACATATGACCACATCAATATCGTCTATCACTCGCCGCCAATGCTCTAGCCTGCCAATCCGTGGCTGCAATGTGATCATATCATATAGATGAACAAAACTGCGTCCATGACCCCTGCCCCTGAAGTGTATAGGTCGGGTAACCGGCAGATGCTCATAGGCCCATACCTGTAGCAATGTCACTCTGCAACCCAATCCTACGAATCCATGATATACAAACTGATGAAGCTCATAATACAAGTGTGACACGGTCCCCAAGCATATCTGGTGTGATGTGTCACCAGTGTCTCTAGTGCTCCTCCCCAGCCCACAGCCAACCCCCGTGTCGCCCTATCTGGACACAAAAACCCACTGATAGCTTCTCCTATCACTGTCGGCAATGCTAATCTAGTGGCTGTCATGGTATCCCATGCCACATGTTCTGCCCTCATCTCCAGTCTTGGGTCCTGGAACACCCATCTCAGGGCCTCCCTGTCTCCATCTTGATCGTATGGGATTAGCTCCCCATCTATCGGTACCCGCAGAATCCTGTAGACATCCTTCAGGGTGACTGTCATCTCACCCATCGGTAAATGGAACGTGCACGTCTCAGAGTGCCATCTCTTAGCTAATGTAATCAGCAAACCCATGTTTGCCCGAAACTTAGGCACATATAGCACATGTCTCAATCCCATCTCCTCGATGGCAGCTCTGCCCTCGAAAGACAACTCAGGTCGCAACCTCTGAGTCGACGGGAATCTCTCTCGTGACTCTAGCATTGACAAATACTCCTGCAGTCAAGCAAATCAATCATGTCAGTCATAGTGGCATTCACTGTTTATCACAACATGCTACTTGTTATCTAAATGCATATGGCTATCTATTCTAGTGACACTCACTGTTCATAACAAAGAGTTTTTCCTACCCTAGTGACACTCACTGTTCATCACAAAGTGTTGCTATTTATCCTGGTGGTACTCCCTGTTCATCACAAAGTACTACGTGTGTGACACTCATTGTTCATCACAAAGTGTTACTCACATTTGCACTCACTGTTCATCACAAAGTGCTACTTATATTTTAGTACTCCCTGTTCATCACAAAGTACTCTATCTTGGCACTCACTGTTCATCACAAAGTGCCTTGATCTATCCTAGTCTTCCTAGAGGACCTGCTTGAGTGTATCCTCTTAGCAGCTTATCCAATCGATAGCGTATGTTCATCACAGAACTGCCAATTTGACCTAGAAGATGCAAATTCACACTTTTTCAAACACAAAAGCGCTTACATGACATAAACGCGCTTTTAGACTGCACAGACGTGCCTGAAAAACACAGACGCGCCTGATTGACACAGACGTGCCTATGCTCTGCACAGACGCGCCTGGGCAACACAGACATGCCTTCTTGGCACAAACGCGCCTGCACATCACAGACGCGGTCGCAATTGACACAGACGCGGGTTCAGACGTAGACGCGCCTGGCACCAACGTAGATGCACCTGGATGTTTTTTGACACTTTTTGGACCCTAGTCTAAGCGCATTTATTACCCTATCTAGCATGCATTAATGACAAAATTAAATGCGTCAAAGTACGAGGAGGTTTGGTGGTACTTATCGGCTCTCCTGCCTCTGCTGGCCTCTGGAATCGGTGAACGCGATCGAATCTGTGAGTGAAAGCCATCGGTGCTGACTGCTCCTGCTCTATTCTCGCTCTGCAATATGCTCTCGTGGATGTGTAGATGACAATGAGGATGTATTTTCCCCCGTGGTCTATCTTATAGCCTACCCTAGCCCTCACCTTCGTTTCCCGAGTCAGTCTTCATTATCCCGTGACTTTGTCACTTTATCCAGTCAATCCATTCTAGCCTCTCTTTCCTATCGAGAGATTGTCTGCAATCTTTTCAGACATTTTCATCCAATCTCTCAAGGGGGCATATCATTCCCATCCTGGGGCAACTCTGTATCAGTTCATCTTATCTTCTTTGAAACAATGCGACAAGCCGCATTGTCTCAAAGAGGGGCAAAATGTAGACACCCAAAATTGTCCAGTCTAATTAAATTAATATTTTATTTATTTAATTATCTAAGCTTAATTCTTCTATTAATTAAATAAATCTTTATTTATTTAATTAATTCATTTATCCTCTTCTAGCCTTATTTCTCATTTAAATAAATACATTTATTTATTTAAATTATCATTTTCCTAAATTAAATAAATATTTTTATTTATTTAATTGATCCCACTTCTTCTATTAATTAAATAAATCTTTATTTATTTAATTAATTCATTAACCTTTTCTACCCATGACACATGTCATTCATCTCTTAATTCCTACACTACCTACCCCTTTCATTATTTTATTATTTCTTTTACCTACCCTCTAATCATAGCCGACCTCCTTTTACACCTCTCAATCTTATCCCTCCATTTCATATTGTGTCTTCTATACAAGGAGATGCTTCATTCATTATCAAACCCTAATCAATCATCCTAATCAACCTAGCTAATCAATTTATGCAATTGACTACACTACGATCCTACTTGCAACCACATTCCGTTCTTTGTTGAGCTCTTGTGCATATAAAATCTGAGAGCAAATATACCAAGCAAGATCAATGGAGATAGGAAGAATGGAGATCCAAACCCTATTGGACATGTGATGGTATAATCTTTGTGATTTCGTTTGATTTGCATTGTCTTAGGTAATCTTCATATGTTATGGTGGAGCTTTGTTGTTGTTAGGCTAGGGTTTTGTGGTTGAATTCATTTAGCCTTTCAATATTGTTATTATTGTTATCATTCACTCGTAACTATAAAATCAATATAATAGGTAGTCAACCTAGAAGAACTTGACCTTGGTGATCTAACAATTTCCTTAAAACCACCTTACAAGCATTCAAATATCAAAAGTCAAAGAAAAGTTTCAAGAGCTTGCATTCCACTAAGTTGATGTGAGTTTTAGATCATTTCCACACTCATGATCAATTACATATGCTTAGGTTTGAACATAAGGGACTCCAAGTTGATCCATGGTAAAGTAAAGGTTTATTCTATCACAATTGTATTCATTAGTCAAAGACCATTAATTTTGTGCACCTAAATGACTAGATTCTACACAACATCAACATTAATCTTCATTATAATTCTTAAAGTTAAATGCCCTAATCCATTACACTTTATTTCTAAAATAGTAATTTAGGTTATTGACCTAGCTACAAAATTTAAAATGATGTTAATCATGTATTGTTTATTTAATTATCCTAAATCTATGTAAAGAACATGTTATTCCCCTATATCTTTTAGTGAGTGTGTCTTCTTTTATACCTATGGAGTTTATTATTATTTACAATTAGGATTTGGGTTTGTATTATTTGATTATTTTCCTATCTTATTAAGGCTTAGATCCCTTGTAATTGTGATGTATTGGCTATATACTTTCCTTATTTTTTTTGTGATACATTGTGTAATATTGTTTCACCCACCCTAACCAACCACTATTTCCTCCCAAGCTTGCATCTTTTCTTTTTAAAATATGATCATTTACTAATCTCTTTAATTTTATTTCAAATTTGAGATATCTTCTATATACATTTAATTTTGGGGTTTAATCCTTTCATTACCTCATACATAATTTGTCTCATTTGCCCACCCTTCGAATGTACACTATTTATCATGGATCCTCATTTAGTCATGTTCTCTTGCAAATTATTTTCATGCACATCATTTTCACACTTATGACACATGATCATTCAATTATTGATATACTTATCTCATGATGTGTTATGGGTAAGGATGTATTACATATGGAGGTTGTTATTTTATCATATACTTTCTAATCTCTTTATAGATTTGGTTAGTGCTTATTCTTCTCTCTTGGTCCATGAGCTTCATGTTGATCCTATTTCACCTATGGTTTGTGACGAAAAATCATTGTTAGGATATTTATTAGGAATGAAGATAAAATTAATAAAACATCAAACCACTTTTGAGGGGTTGACCTCCAAAAATTAAAGTATGATGATTTAAATTTAATTTTATACTTTATAATGGTTGTAGAGTCTTTCACTTTCCTATTTATAGGCATAATTATGTAGGAACACACCTCTTCATCCTAATTAAGTTGGCCTAAGGAAATAACTAAAACTAATAAATGAAAATGTTAAGGCTAAGCATACCACAAATGCTTAACCTTATTACTCTTAAGAAGATAGAATGTTTAGGACACAATATGCTCATCCCCTTTAGAAAAGTGTTTCCCATGATGGTTAGCAACTCTAGATGATTTTGTATGAATTGAACTCATCTTTACATGATTTACAATAGACTAGGATGCCATCAAAGAATATCAATTCAAATTTGTGAAGAAATGGTCAAAACACTAAATTTATGAGGCTTTCAAAAGTCGACGAGGCATTAATAAAACCAACTCATAATAGCTCGCATGTGTTCTAAAGCAATATTATGTGAATCCCCCTCCTTTAGTCAAATTTGACGATAAATTGAATTTAAATCTAATTTAGGAAAGCAAACTAGATCATTTAATTTATCTAATATTTCATTAATAATAAGAATAGGAAACTCGTCTTTAAGAATGCTTGTTGAGCTCCTTCTTATTTGAGCACATTCTCTATGGATTATCCCCTTTTGTAACTATAACCACTCAAGATTAGTAACATTTTTTGTTAGGACAAACAATGCTTGAATCTAACATTTTCTTGACTATTTTTTATATTTTTAATATGAGTAAAAATAAGATCTAATGTTAGGAGGAATACTTCTTGGGATTAATTCAATGACATGATCATGGCCTTTAACAAGAGGTAGACCCTTGGTTTGTTGAGAACCTATAGATAATGTTGAATGATTTCTTGACTATCTAGTGGATTATAATTTTTCATGTCTTATAATTTAATAAAATGTAGTTGTGCCACAATGTCATTAGAACCTTTCTTAAATCCTTAATTCGACGAGGCTAATAATTTGACTTGGTAGTGATACATGCACCTACAATTTTATACTTTTGTCTATTTGTGTTGAAACCCATGAATAATGTTGGATATTAGAGTTGTTGGAATGTGTTGTTGTCATTGATGTCAACATATTCCTGTGTTCTTGTGCTTCAGTGTTGCCGAAAGTTGGTTTGGATGGTACATTATAGATATGTTGATGCAGATTTAAGGATTTAGAGATAAGTATCTTCAGTTGATTCAACATGAGTTTTAGTGTTCTGGGAGGTGATTTGATCTAGTTATGAGGTCCGATGCGGTGACTGATTTTTCTGTTGGTTTTGTATTGCAGAGTTGTGATTTCGGGTTTGTATTGCTTCAGAATTGATTCATTATGTTGAGAAGATTTGGGAGAGTGTTTGGGACATTCATGCGTGTCCTCAGTCCGAGTGGTTCATGATTTGAAACTTCACAAGTGTATCTTTCAATTTGTTAGTAAGTTATGTTGGTGTTCTTGAGCTCCGGTAGAGAGATGATGATGATTCTAGTAATCCGAGTTGTTGCGGTGGAATTCACGTTGCTTGTTGATGTTTCTCGATCGTGTTCTATTTGTGTTGTTGGTTCACATTGATCGTTGTGTGCGTTATTGAAGATTTTCTTGGTCCGGTGGTATTCTTCGTGTTATACGGCTTTCTGGATGACCCGATGATTCTTGCATGTTACAGATGATCTTGGTGAGATATTTGGTGGTGTTGCATGTTTGAGGTTTTGATTTAGGTCCATGCTATGTCCTTTTTGATATTGTATTGGTCTACATATTGATCCATGTATCGTGTGATGTAATTTTGTAATTAGGTCTTGTGAATTGAGCTGACCTTGAAATAAAGTTTGATGGTTTGTATAAATAAGCGTAATAATAATGTAAGTTGTATGCCTGGATTCTTTGAGGGTGTTGTATGTGCGAACAAGCATTTGATCTTTCAGAAGAGTGATGAAGTGAAGAAGAGAGTTGCAGAGCAGACTGTGTGCTTAACCAGAACTATGATAAGGCATTTGAAGATGCTATTCTTTCAGTTCATGTAATCTGGATTGGTGTCTGATCTTTTTAAGGCAATGAGCCTTCCTTCCTTCCTTCCTTCCTTGGGTTGTAGCCCTTTATTCTTTTGAGCAATGAGCTCTGGATAGTGTGCTTGAATTCATGTGCATTCCCCATTGTAATATTTACATATACTACTGCAGAGTATCATCATATTATGGGCAAGTTCCCATCGTGGTTTTTCTCTTAATTGAATTTTCCATGTCAAAATTTGTGTGTTATGTGTACTGTTGTTGTGGTGTTCATATTTGTTGCTATTGATGATCAGACTTGAAGTTGTGGTTAGTTTTCTTAAGTTTGGTGAAAACTGAATCCCCTCCCCCTCTCAGTTTTCCTTCATTGTTGTTGCCAACGTCTTAAAAATTGATGCTACCATTCTCAAATTTTTATGTTATTGTATGCCCAAAACCTCATATGCTCTCTAAGTTATAATAAAAAGTATTTTTTAATCTAGCTAATAATTTACCACTGAAAGTTATATTTAATATCATTTATCACCATAAAAGAGTTATTTATCATTGGCTATAAAAACCTAAAATTAGAAATTGGATACACAAAATATTGCTCTCATTGGCCATCATATACCAATAAAGTTGGGTGTGCTACCTATATCAACCAACACGATCACATTTTACTTTTTGATATAAACAATCACTATGAGTGCTATGGTGTCTTTTGTGATTCAATTGTGTAATAGATAATAGTTCTTTCCTTCTCTATATTCTCATTCTCAAGTTACATATTTATTTATTTTTAGGTAGTTCTCCCTCTTCTTTAATCCCATTTCAATAATCATAAGTCTTTTCTCACTATTAGCACACTTATAACCTCTAGACCATTTTCTATCACAGTTCCAAAATAGATATTTTTTTCTTTTTTAGTAATTTTCCTTGGGTTAAAGAAGTTGGCCCCATTTTGTTGAAAGTATTAGTACATTTTTATATTTTCATCATATAGTTTGAACTTGTGAGGAAATTTTAGTGGTAGAGTTCTATTGTTCAATACATAGTGATTGTTACGTATCTTTCTTAATTGTAAGGTTATAAAAACTTAAAATAATTCTTAATTTGGTCATTAAGTTTCATGAATTAGATTTTTATCCTTTGATAAGGTATCACATCTTGAGTCCAAATCACTAATCTTGTATGCTCAACATTATATTTGGCTATCAAACCTATTTGTTTAAATTTATTAGTTAGGTGAAATAACTTCCCTTCCACGGTTGCTTGTGATGGGTTTCTCAATCATTATTGCATTCTTTCCAATTAATTGCATGCTAGTTCTTGACACACATCATCTACTAGTAGTAGGATAAGCTTTAATTCTAAATGTAGTGATTTTGTGCCAGACATTACATTGTTTGGTGTATTGTTAAGATTTAAATATTATTCCATGAGACTAATCCATAAAATTACATCCATACCATCAAAATTAGAAATGTTTATTTTGGTTAGGTTTAATTTTAGACCTTTAAAAAGATACCTTAGGGTGATCCCACAATATTGGGTTACACTTTTTAGTACATCCTAGTTTTTGTTGAAATCATACATTTTTTTTTAAGTATAATGATTTAAGCCTTGAGAGGTCCCATTTGAAGTAATTAATTGAAGAGAGTTAGATCGAATCCTCTTAGATCAAAATACCTTGGATAAAAGCTCTCCACTCTTAAATCATACCTGCAATGAAGTCTCCTTCATACCTATCAAAATATTGATAAAAAACCACTTTTACATTAGCTTTTGGCAAGTCAAATGAATTCATTTAAAAGTTTTCTTTTTTTAAAGTATGTTGTCCTTATTGTAAGTTTTCCAAATAGTATAATTTTTAATATATTTAATTTCATTAATGTATTTATGTTTTATTTCTTATGAATGTGAGTTTTTCATTGAACATTAAGGATTTTGTTTCACACATGTGAAAAAAATTTAAAATAGAGAAAAACATTATAAAAAATATCTCTTCCCTAGGTATTGATATCCTTATTTCAACACAAAAAGAAGAAGTTAATTCAAATGCATACAAAAAAAAGTTATTCATAACTGAATACACCTTTGTCCAAATTACAATTACTTTGACTTAAAAAAATTAACAAAAAAAATATGAAACAAAAAATTATGAAAAAATATCCATCCACTAGATATTAGTGTGACAAAACTATATTTTAAAAATTAGAATTTTCTTCTTGCTATAAAAATGTTATGCACTACAAAATAATTGTCACTTCTGAAAAATGCTAATTACTATAAATATTAAGTTATTAAAAGTTACATAACGATATGGATAATTTATTTTTAATTATTTAAAAAATATATATTTAGAATCTATATGAAAAATCTCACAAATTGGTAGTTTACTTCATCCTCAAATTATTAATGATTTAGTTGCTATAAGTGTAAGAAAGTAAAGATCTGGTACAAAATGTTGATTTCAATGTCAAGTTTGACCAAAATTGTGTAAACCAATATTATGAGATCACCCCCTATCCCTTGGTTTTGTCCATTAGAATTGTACCCACCTAGGTGGTTTATTGGTGCTTCTATTTAGACAGTAATTATTATTTAAACCTATCCAAAACATCATTCAAAGATGTTACAAATGAGACAAATAAACTTCCTTCATAAGATGTGTTGTTGTTTCACATCCTAGTGCAAGTTTTCCTTTTATTTTAAGTGATGAGTAGTAAAGAGATTCATTAGATTTAGTACTTGTAGACAAGTCCTCTAATAAAAATGATGGCATGACTTAGATAAATGTGTTTTCTTTTTTTAGTTATAGGCTTTTGATTGGGTTAGGGAGGAAAGTATTTAGTGCAAGTTATAACCATAAAATTTTAAAAAATAAGGTATAATTAAATTTGGCATTCATCTTTTGATCAAAATTTGACCGTAAAATTATGAAATTGATTTATCCTCTACTTAGAAATCATAAAGAAGTAACCCTACACAATTTTCACGACCTTTCCAAAAATGTAATTTTTAAATTCTAAAAATTGTAACCTATAGAGTAAATTAATTAAAAAAAACTATCAAGTCATTAAAAAATGATTACAAAAATATACCTTTTACCTAAAGCTTCCTTGATTATATTACTCAAAGCCCTAAAAAATTCATGCACAAATTTGTAATGGTTTGTAAGTTATGTTAAGAAAAAAAATTTTGGCCCAAATTATTTCTCTTATGTCACTTGTTAGGATATTTCTTGGGAATAAAGATAAAAATTGATAAAATATCCACCACTTCAAGAGGGTAGCCTCCAAAAGTATAATACGGTGATACGATGGTTTGAGAGAGCCTTTCTCTTTCTGATTTATAGGCATAAATATGTAGGGACACACCCTTTCATCCTAATTAAGTTGACCTAAAAAAATAACAAACAATAATAATTAAAAATATAAAAATCTCTAATCATGCCATAAGTGCTTAACCCCATAACACACAAGAAAATAGAATATTAGGGGCATAACATGCACCTAGTGATATTTTACCCTATCACACACCCTGCATGATGGTTATTGATGATTTGGCGTCCCATTTTCATGACATTATTGTAATTTATGATGATATTTATTTTGCATGACGTGATAGCCATGCGTGTACCCCTACGAATCTACATTTTTTTATAAATGATGTGTCTTATGGTGCTCATTCTTATACATGATGAGTTTTATACATATTTATGATATTTGTTTATCATACATTATATAAGATGATAGCTTTTTAG